>NC_069499.1:1033560430-1033567930 GCF_027579735.1 Bombina bombina
TAAAGAAAAAGACGGAGCTTGAACCAAGATGTTGTCCAGGTATGGAAACAATCCAATACCCTGAGACCAGATCAAAGACAAAGGGCACACAGAACCCTTGTGAGTATTCTTAGAGCTGTAGCTAGACCAAATGGAAGAGCAACAAACTTAAAATGCCTGTCCAAAGAGACAAACCTCAGAAACTGTAAAGGTTCTTTGCGAATTGGAACATGAAGGTATGCATCCTGTAAATCTATTGGGGACATAAACTGACCTTGGCTGAACAAAAGGCAAAAAAGATGGAATCCTTACAAATTTGTTCAGAGCTTTCAGATCCACAACTGGTCTGAAAGATCCTTGCTTCTTTGGAACAATGACAAGATTTAAATAAAATCCCAGCCCTGTTCCTGCAAAGGAACTGGAACAACCACTCCCACAGCTTCTAGATCAGAGACAGACTTGAAAAAAATCTTAAGCTTTTACAGGATTCCTTGGAACATTAGACAGAAAAAAACATCCCCTGGAAGACCTTGTTCTGAATCCTATTTGATGTCCCTTAGAAACTATATTTAGAACCAAGGGATCTGGAACAGCCTGAAAAAAAAAAAAAAAAAAAGAGGCTTAACCTGTGCCCAAGCAGAACTTCTAGATCGGGAGCCGCACCTTTATGCAGTTTTAGTCACATAAATTAGCTGGAGAAGGCACCTCAGGTTTTTTTTTTCCAGCTGTTTTTTTTTTTATAATAAGCACACCTAATAATGGTAGAACTGTATTTATTGCACTATAACCCCCTTATAAAGCTCTTGAGGGATGGAAATACATACACACACACATATACACACACAAACACTAAAAAGTGCCCATAACATACTGTAGCTATAGAGTGTCTATGTCAATATTTAATAAATTATACTTACTAATAGAGACTAGTCCACCAGCAAATAAGCAGCAGACAAAAAAACAGTACTGAAATATATTTGCAAAAGTTAAGGAATAGGAGTATATTGTAGATCCATAAAGGGAGGCAAAAGACAAGTCCCTGTGACCAAATATGGAAGGTTTATGACAAATTTCCCATGACATGAAAAAAGAATCACAAACCATACCCCATGCATAACCTTTGACAAGCACTGTACTCTAAGGGAAACTGGGCCCCAATATAGAATGAAAAGCTAAAACAAAATGATAAGAGAAGCGCAAACGACGAACATTTATTCAATAAACAAAGCAATAATACACAAGCACTTACACTGAGGTAAGAGCAGTTCAATATCCCCAGCAGATAAATTCAAAAGATCGCCGAGTCCCACTATTAACAAGACGTCCTAGATCTCACCGCCAGCCTCAGGAAAAATCAGCATCTGACGTCACAGTAGATGGTAATCCGGAGCGTCCCCCGGCAAGCGGATACCTCTCAGACTAGAACAGCTGTCAGTGACATCAGCTGTGATGTTTTGTTGCGATATTACTACGCGTTTCGTCCAGATCCCGGCCGGACTTTATCAAGGGTAAACTTTGAAGTAAAGAATTCAAAGACTGATATGGTAACCATCTTCCGTTACTAATTTATAGTAAAGGGGACAGCGCGCCCTAGGGATTGGAAATGATATTACATGCATGAACATAGTGTAAAAAAAAAAAAAAAAAAACCCATAATTTATGCTTACCTGATAAATTTATTTCTCTTGTAGTGTATCCAGTCCACGGATCATCCATTACTTATGGAATATATTCTCCTTCCCAACAGGAAGTTGCAAGAGTCCACCCACAGCAAAGCTGCTATATAGCTCCTCCCCTAACTGCCATACTCAGTCATTCGACCGAAAACATGCAGAGAAAGGAAAAACCATAGGGTGCAGTGGTGACTGTAGTTCAAATGAAAAAATTACCTGCCTTAAAGTGACAGGGCGGGCCGTGGACTGGATACACTACAAGAGAAATAAATTTATCAGGTAAGCATAAATTATGTTTTCTCTTGTTAAGTGTATCCAGTCTACGGATCATCCATTACTTATGGAATACCAATACCAAAGCTAAAGTACACGGATGATGGGAGGGACAAGGCAGGTACTTAAACGGAAGTTACCACTGCCTGTAAGAAACCCTTTCTCCCAAAAATAGCCTCCGAAGAAGCAAGGTATCAAATTTGTTAAATTTGAAAAAGTATGAAGTGCAGACCAAGACTCCGTCTTGTAAATCTGTTCAACAGAAGCCACATTTAAAAAAGGCCCAAGTGAAAACCACAGCTCTAGTAGAATGAGCTGTAATCCCTTCAGGAGGCTGCTGTCCAGCAGTCTCATAAGCTAAATGAATTATGCTTTTTAACCAAAAAGACAGAGAGGCTGCTGAAGTCTTTTGACCTCTCCTCTGTCCAGAATAGACAACAAACAAGGTGAACGTTTGATGAAAACTGTAGTAGCTTGTAAGTAAAACTTTAAAGCCCAAACCACGTCCAATATTGTGTAATAGACGTTCCTTCTTTGAGGAAGGATTAGGATACAAGCATGGAACAACTATCTCTTGAGTGATGTTCTTGTAAGATACCACCTTAGGAAAAAACCCAGGTTGGTACGCAGGACTACCTTATCCGTACGAAGGACCAGATAAGGAGAATCACATTGTAACACAGATAACTTGGAGACTCTACGAGTCGAGGAACTTTCCAAGATAAAGATTGATATCTATGGAACAAAAAAGGTTCAAACGGAACTTCTTGAAGAAACCTTAAGAACCAGGTTTAAGCTCCATGGTGGAGCAACAGTTTTAAACACAGGCTTGGATCTAACCAAAGCCTGACCAAATGCCTGAACGTCTAGAATACCTGCCAGACGCTTGTGCAAAAAAACAGACAGAGTAAAAATCTGTCCCTTTTAAGGAATTAGCTGACAACCCTTTCCTCCAAAACATCTTGGAGAAAAGATAATATCCTGGGAAACCAGACTTTACTCCATGAGTAACCCTTGGATTCATGACAATCAGATATTTACACCATATCTATGTTCAATTTTCCTAGAGACAGGCTCTCATGTCTGTATTAAGGTATCAATGACTGACTCGGAGAAGCCATGCTTTGATAACATCAAGCGTTCAGTCTCCAGGCAGTCCATCTCAGATTGATTCTATTTAGATGGTTGAAAGGACCCTGAGGTAGAGGGACCTGTCTCAGAAGCAGAGACCGTGATGGAAAGGATGACATGTCCACCAGATCTGCATACCAGGTCCTGCGTGGCTACGCAGGCGCTGACAAAAACACCAAAGCCCTCTCCTGCTTGGTCTTGACCTCCGGAGGAAATCCCACTCCCCCGGAGGAAAAATCTGACGACTTAGAAAAACCACCTCCCAGTTCTCAACACCTGGGATATGGATAGCTGATAGACAAGAGAGAGTCTCTGTCCAGTGAATTATTGTAAGACTTCTAACATCGCTAGGGAACTTCTGTTCCCCCTTGATGGCTGAAGTAAACCACAGTCGTGTATATTGTCCGACTGAATATGATGTACCTCAGAGTTGCTTAACTGAGGCCAAGTCTGAAGAGCATGGAATATCACTCCCAGTTCCAGAATATTTATTAGAAGGAGGGTCTCCTCCTAAGTCCACCATCCCTGAGCCTTCAGGGAGTTCCAGACTGCATCCCAACCTAAAAGGCTGGCATCTATTGTAACAATTGTCCCATCTGACCTGCGGAAGGTCATACCCTTGGACATAGTCACCAGAGAATCTCTGGTCTCTTGGTCCAGGTTTAACAGGGGGACAAACCTGTGTAATCCCCGTTCCTCTGACTGAGCATGCATAGTTGCAGCGGTCTGAAATGTAGACGTGCAAACGGTACTATGTCCCTTGCCGCTACCATTAAGCCGATTTCATTCATGTACTGAGCCACCGAAGGGCGCGGATGGAATGAAAAACACGGCAGAAATTTAGAAACTTTGACAACCTGGACTCCGTCAGGTAAATTTTCATTTCTACAGAATCTATCAGAGTGCCTAAGAGGGAAACCCTTGAGATTGGGGATAGAGAACTCTTTCCTTGTTCACTTTCCACCCATGTGATCTCAGAAATGCCAGTACTACGTCCGTATGAGACTTGGCAATTTGGATGTTTGACGCCTGTATCAGGATGTCGTCTAAATAAGGGGCCACTTCTATGCCCCGCGGCCTAAGGGCCGCCAAAGCGACCCCAGAACCTCCATAAAGATTCTTGGGGCTGTAGATATCCCAACGGAAAGAGCTACAAACTGGTAATGCCTGTCTAGAAAGGCAAACCTAAAAAACGATGGTGATCTTTATGCATCACAATGTGAGGATAAACATCCTTCAAATCCATTGTAGTCCTCTATTGACTCTCCTGGATCATAGTTAGGATGGTACGAATAGTTTCCATCTTAAAAGACGGAATTCTGAGGAATTTGTTTAAGATCTTTAGATCCAAAATAGGTCTGAAGGTTCCCTCTCCTTGGGAACCACAAACAGATTTGAGTAAAAACTCTGTCCCTGTTCCTCTCTTGGAACTGGATGGATCTCGTACACAATGTAAGAATGCCTCCTTCTTTATCTGGTTTGCAGATAATTGGAAAGGCGAAATCTCCCCTTTTTTGGGGGGGGAATCTTTGAAATCCAGAAGATATCTCTGGGATATAAATTCCAATGCCTAGGGATCCTGGGCATCTCTTGCCCACGCCTGGGCGAAGAATGAAAGTCTGCCCCCTATAGGATCCGTTACCGGATAGGGGTCCGGTCCTTCATGCTGCCTTAGAGGCAGCAGCAGGCTCCTTGGCCTGCTTATCTTTGTTCCAGGTCCGATTGTCTCCAGACCGCCTTGGACTGAGCAAAAATTCCCTCTTGTTTTGCCTTAGAGGAAGTGGATGCCACACCTGCCCTGAAGTTTTAAAAGGCACGAAAATTAGACCTTTCTTGGCCCTTGATTTGGACCTATCCTGAGGAAGGGACATTTTCCTCCAGTGATATAAGCAATAATCTCCTTCAAACCAGGCCCGAATAGGGTCTGCCCCTTGAAGGGAAGTTAAGTAGCTTATTTATTAAAGTCACGACAGCTGACCATGATATAAGCCATAGCGCTCTGCGCGCCAGTATAGTAAAAAACAGAATTCTTAGCCGTTAGTCTAGTCAAATGAACAAAGGCATCAGAAAACAAAGGAATTGGCTAGCATAAGCTTGTCAAATATATTCATTCAATGGAGTCGCTAACTGTAAAGCCTCATCAAGAGACTCAACCCAGAACGCTGCAGCAGCAGTGACAGAAGCAATGTATGCAAGGGGCTGCAGGATAAAACCCTGCTGAATAAACATTTTTTATCCATAGGATCTAAAAAGCACAACTGTCCTCGCCAGAGGTAGTGGTACGCCTAGCTAGAGTAGAAACTCTTCTCTCCACCTTAGGAACTGTCTGCCAGAAGTCCCGTGTGGTCGTAACTATTTGAAAACATTCTTCTAAAAAATAGGAGGGGAAGAGAATGGCACACCTGGTCTATCCCATTCCTTATTAAAAAAAATTTAATAAACCTCTTTAGGTATTGGAAAAACATCAGTACACACCGGCACTGCATATTATTTATCCAGGCTACACAATTTCTCTGGCCCTGCGATTGTACACATTCATTCAGAGCAGCCAAAGCCTCCCTGAGCAACAAGTGGAGGTTCTCAAGCATAAATTTTAAATGTAGAAATATCAGTATCAGGTTAAATCATCTTCCCTGAGTCAAAAAAATCACCCACAGACTAAGCATATTGTGAGGTAGTATCATACATGGTTCTTAAAGCGTCTGTATGCTCTGTATCTACCCCCAGAGCTATCTGCTTTCCTTTCATTTCAGGTAATCTGACTAATACTGCTGCCAGAGTATTATTCACCACCTTTGCCATGTCTTGTAAAATAAACGCTATGGACGCCCTTGATGTACTTGGCGCCATTTGAGCGTGAGTCCCTGAAGCGGGAGTCGAAGGGTCTGACACGTGGGGAGAGTTAGTCTGCATAACTTTCCCCTCGACAGGATCCCCTGGTAAAATAAACGCTATGGGTGCCCTTGATGTACTTGGCGCCATTTGAGCGTGAGTCCCTAAAGCGGGAGTCAAAAGGTCTGACACGTGGGGAGAGTTAGTCGGCATAACTACCCCCACGACAGAATCCTCTGGTGATAATGTTTTTAAAGACAAAAAATGATCTTTATTGTTTAACATGAAATCAGTACATCTGGTACACATTCTAAGATGGGGTTCCACCATGGCTTTAAAACATAATGAACACAGAGCTTCCTCTATGTCAGACATGTTAGAACAGACTAATAATGAGACTAATAAGCTTGGAAAACACTTTAAATCAAGTTAACAAGCAAATATATAAAACGTTACTGTGCCTTTAAGAGAAACAAATTTTGTCAAAATTTGAAAAACAGTGAAAAAAGGCAGTAAAACAAACGAAATTTTTACAGTACATGTAATAAGGTAACAGAGCATTGCACCCACTTGCAAATGGATGATTAACCCCTTAATGCAAAAAACAGATAAAAAAAACGACAGACGTTTTTAAAAACAAACTGCCACAGCAGAGCTGTGGATTACCTTCCCTATAAACGATTTTGGAAGTCTTTTTAGCCCTTTAGAAATGTCCTGTAGTATTCATGGGACTGCTGAGGGAATCTGGATGATTCATTTTGTAATTTTAACTGCGCAAAAAAGCGCTAAATTAGGCCCTTCCCACTCATATTACAACAGTGGGAAGCTTCAGTTAACTGTTTCTATGCAAAATTTAAGCCAGCCATGTGGAAAAAAACTTAGGCCCCAATAAGTTTTATCACCAAACATATGTTAAAAAACGATTAAACATGCCAGCAAACGTTTTAAAACACATTTTTACAAGAGTATGTATCTCTATTAATAAGCCTGATACCAGTCGCTTTTACTGCATTTAAGGCTATACCAACATTACAGTGTTATCACCAATGTACGTTAAAAAACGATTAAACATGCCAGCAAACGTTTTAAAACACATTTTTATAAGAGTATGTATCTCTATTAATAAGCCTGATACCAGTCGCTATCGCTGCATTTAAGGCTTTACTTACATTACTTCGGTATCAGCAGTATTTTCTTAGTCAATTCCATTCCTAGAAAAATATTTTACTGCACATACCTTATCTGCAGGCAAACCTGCACGCCATTCCCCCTCTGAAGTACTTCACTCCTCAGAATGTGTGAGAACAGCAAATGGATCTTAGTTACGTCTGCTAAGATCATAGAAAAAACGCAGGCAGATTCTTCTTCCAAATACTGCCTGAGATAAACAGCACACTCCGGTGCCATTTAAAAATAACAAACTTTTGATTGAAGAATAAACTAAGTAGAAAGCACCACAGACTCTCACGACCTCCTATCTATGTTGAGGCTTGCAAGAGAATGACTGAGTATGGCAGTTAGGGGAGGAGCTATATAGCAGCTTTGCTGTGGGTGGACTCTTGCAACTTCCTGTTGGGAAGGAGAATATATTCCATAAGTAATGGATGATCCG